>NC_141689.1:1731208629-1731221129 GCF_964263255.1 Lissotriton vulgaris | reverse complement strand
CCCAGCCGGGGCTCCCAGGCCCGGAGGCGCAGGGGAAGCCTCCCAGGGCAATCCGGACCCCGTCCCGGGCACGCAGCAGGACCAAGGACAGCGCCCGGGATGGGGAGGCCGCCCTCCCCGGGCCCTCAGGGGCCCCCGGCCGGAGCTGCTGAACTCAGCCGAGCGAGGGGAGGCTTCCCGGGCACGACGGAACCCCGTCCTTGTCCTTTGGCTGTGCGGCAGGCCGGTGGACCGGGCCCAGGGCCGTGGCACCCGACCCGGGGCCCGGCCGGGCCCCTGGAACCAGCCTGGGCTCCCAAGCCCGGCAGCGCAGGGAAAGCCTCCCTGGGCCCTCCGGACCCCGTCCCGGGCACCCTGCCACGCAGCAGGACCAAGGACAGCGCCCGGGATGGGGAGGCCGCCCTCCACTGGACCTCAGGCCTCAGGCCTTCCAGGTAAGCCCGGCAATCTGGTCGCCCCGTTGGAAAGCATTGCGCGCTACTATTGCAAACACATTATCTACCGGACTTGCTCTAGATGGCGCTCCAACATAAGGAATGAACCAACACCTTCCCTACTGGAATCGTGACGAGCTAAAGTCGTCAGCAGCACCGAAGGGGCTAGTTTATCAACACTTTCCCTCCTGTTGCGCGGGTCGCTGTTTGAAAAATAGATTTTATTATGCCTTTAGTTAGTGTGTCCTCTAGATCAAGTTGATCTACTGACTTGCGATGCCAAGGCATCTCGCTGTAAAGGAATGCGATGTCACGGCATGCATTTTTCGCATTCGAATAGATACCCGCCTATAACCCCTTCACTGCGGCGGTTCAAATGGGTTTGGGCATGGAGCTGTGGTGCTCATGATGGAGCCCAACCCGGGCCCCTGGCCCCATCTGGGAGACCGGAGGCGCTGGGGACGCCTCCCCCGGCCTTCCCGGACCCCATTGGAGTTCTGGACTTTTTGGTTCCGTCCAGAGGTGTCAGGGAACAACACCCAAAGACCCCGGAGTTCCACCTGCCTTGGTGCACAAATGAACAGAAACACGGGCTTCTCGATGGTGGCGTCAAAGACCAAAGGTTTATTACTGCAGGGACACAGAAGTCACAGAAACTACGCATGGGCAGTAACTAGGAGCCTGTTCAAATTGTACAAAGAGGGTTGCTCCTTATATACTAAATTTTGGCCTTTAGGCGAATTCTTCACATGTTAGTACATTCCCAAACCTTTGTGTCATGAACAATAAATATTTGGTGTACACAGGAATCGTCGACAATATCTGATGTCAAAACATTACAAACGAGGGGTTCCCACTTTTCCATCATAATCCCATGTCAACTTTTCATTCAAGACCCGGACCGCCTCATCGTAAATTTTGTTACCTCCCCCTAATAAAGGCCCAGAAGGAAAGGAGCAGAGCCAGGTGTACAAGATAGGAAAGCAGGATAAGGGATGTTTGTGGGTTGTAAATGGGCAAGGCTACCGGCTTCGGCCGCCTAATCGTGATCAGGACAATGGACACGAAGACCAGTTTAGCAGGACTGGCCTCGGGCAGAGGAGGCAGCCTTTGTCGAGTCATGCAGCTACAGCGTGATCTGGTTTAAGGTGCACGTGTCATGAAAAAGGTGAATCTCCGGCTAAGGCTACGTGTCCTTAATCGAAATGAAGTGATCAGAGGTTATTGCGTATGTGAGGGCAAGAAACACAAAATGGCGGCCATGATCTAAGATGGATGCCGTGGGTAGATCAGAAATGTGTTTATAAAAGGAGTGCTCTTGCTCGTAGCGTAGCGAAAACACCAGGATATGCTAGATGGATCATTTGCGGTTCGCTGATACCAATATTATGTATTTCCGACAATATTGAAAACACGGGTTCAAATCGTCACGGAACCTCAGACCCTCCTTTTGCCCTTACATAGGCAATTACTCAGTCTATGTCAGAGTCTAATTCTATGTTCATCAGGTCAGTGACATGCTGTTGTATCATCATCCTTTCTCGTGCCTTTTCTCCAAACGCAGGTGGTTTTTTAAGACAAGTTGCAGCACAAAGACTACACAGAGCAGGACCACACTGGATAATCAGGCAACATGAGAACAGGAATACTGAGATGACACCAATGACCATTAGAACCTTCCATCCCCACGCTGAGATCAGAGTCCAAAACCACTCCATGAAGGACCAGTTTCCCTTGTCTACATGAATAGAGTCGGAAATCTTGTGTAGCTTAGAGATCGCCTCATAGACTGTTGGAGCATTATTAGGGATAAAGACACAGCAGCTCGATTGGATCATTCTGCATACCCCACCTCGATCTGCAAGGATAACGTCTAGAACCATACGGTTCTGCAACGTCATGAGTCTATCCGCCTGAAGCTCAGCTGTCAAATTGCTAAGGGCACCAGCAGTTTCGGTAATAGTAGATTCAACTACCCGTGTTAGCTGACGTATGTTTCTACTATTGGCCATAGGCCCCCAGAACGGAAGGAAGCCTTTGAAGAAGTCTCCAGCTTCCTGACCAGCAGTATCTTCATTGCTGAAGACACCTCTTGCTACTCTGGTTCTGTGATAATCAGATGAAGCAGTGTATGTCGGAGGCAACAATCGAGCAATATAGCATGATCCTGAAAAGTCGGCAGGCAACCACGTATAAGTTCTATCTCGACAGATGAAGTAGGTACCCCTAGCAGTAAGAAAGGCAGGGGAAGAGTTAGCCGGAAACACATAAGTCTCTACGCACTCACTCCTCCCTAGCTGAGCTCTCGGATTTCTCCCATTCCCTTGCAAACAGACCTGACCTCGGTGAGGTACGACCCAGATTGGAGTTGAGCTTTTACGCTTGCTTTCCCCTAAGCTAAGGCGATACTCTGAAGTATTCCAACTTAAATACACTCGTAATTCGTCTCTAGGGTATGATGGAGTATTATTGACGTCCTTGATCATGTCAATAATTCCCTGGACTAAAGCTTTGTTGGCAGAGTTATATTTAGTGGAACGTGGTGGACGTGGAGGATAGGTCTCAAGGGCATAAGCAAAGATGGTTTGAAGGGCCTGCAATGATCCATTGTAGCTGAAAGGCAAAACCAGATAAGGAATACCTTTATCCATAGTGTGGGGTATCAAGCCACACACCCAGCAGTCTGTAGTGTTAACTACCAGTTGGTGTTGGTGCAAGAGCTGTACAAAAGTGTTGTTAATGAACTCTGAGCGTCGGGCTTGCTCATGTTCGGGAAACGAATGAAAAGAGTGTATAGAAGAAACAGTAGAAGTAGCAGGATCAAGGGGAGGTACTGTAGTAACTGGCACAAAAATCAAATTTATACTGAAGACGATTCCACCCACCAACATTACCAAAATAATCAAGAATGTAATGGCACATTGCATCAAAAAGCATTTGCTATGAAGAATTCTATAAAGTCTGTTTCTGCAAACATAAATCACATTTTCTCGTTGCAGCGCAGGAAGCTCCATCTTCTACAATCCGCTTGCGACCACTGATGATGTGTACGTAGATGAAAATGCCTCTATCAGCCCTGGGAGTTCCCAGAACCAACAGAAAGATCGACCTTGTGTCAGACCCCTGCAGATTCAACTAGGCACACAGCCACGACCCTACGGCTACCCAGACGGCAAGGCAATTTTAAAAACAACAAAACAATAGCAAACTTCCTGGCTGAAGGCAAAAGTTCAAAAATTTCAAAATATCGCAATAGGCAGTTGCCTGCTTTATTTGTCCATTTTACGGTTTTGTAAGTTATATCTCTGCTTTGCAGGTACTGTCTGATCAGCAAATAACGTTTCACTGGTGGCTGTTGCAGTGTTCAAGTTCGCAGATGACAGAGTTCTTTCTGATGCAGGGGACAAATGTTCAGTGTTCAAAAGAGTCTTTTCTGGAGGAGAGTCAGAGCTTGGAGTGTCAGTGATCAATTCGGCATCGCTGAAAGGGATGAATTCTGGCGTGCTTTCAAATTCGGAGGAACCAATTCCCTTCTTCACCCAGTCGTCGTAAGGAAGTGGCAAAGGCACACGCTTTACATGGGATGCATGCACCCAGTGCTTGCGTCCAGCCACACGAACCGCTGTTCTCGTTGCAAGTAGGATTTGGAAGGGGCCGACAAATCTCGGCTGAAGGTTCTTCGTCCTTGCGAAATTTCTGATAACAACAAACTCGCCTGGCTTCAGCTGATGCCCTGGACTCTCCGGAGGCTTTGGTAAAGCATCGAAAACCTGTTGGTGAATAAGACTGAATTTAGCAGTCAAGTCGTAAAGGTAGTCTATCAACATAGGATATTCTAGAGAACAAAACTTTTTAGGCCTTGGCACACCCCAAATATTTGCCGGGCGGCCAAAAACTATTTCGTAGGGGCTAAGCCCCACTCTAGAATGTACAGTTGCTCTCGTTGATAACAAAGCCAAAGGAAGTGCGTCTGGCCAGGCTAAACCTGTGGATGCTTGTATTTTAGCTAGTTTCAGCTTGAGGGTGCCATTATAACCCTCCACTAAACCAGCAGACTGGGGATGGTTCGCACTGTGGAATTTTTGTTTCAGCCCTAGACCCGCACACACACTCTGCATAACTTTCCCTATAAACTCACTTCCGTTATCTGACCATACAATCCGTGGCATTCCATACCTAGGGAAATATTCTTTGAGAAGAATCTTGGCAGTTGATAGGGCAGTATTGTCCTTTAGTGGATATGCTTCGATCCACCTGGAAAAAGCACAAACTACCACCAGGACATATTTCAAATTATTACAGCGATCCATGTGAATGAAGTCTAACTGAATCACTTCAAAGGGACAGGAAGGAGGAGCGAAATGACCAGTTGGAGTTGGAGTTCCCTTGCCAGGATTATGCATCAGGCATACCATACAATTTTTCACCACTCTCTCTGCACACTTACTGATCCCATCATTCTTCCAGACTGGAGCCAACATCTTACAAATTCCTTTAGAACTTATGTGCGCTACTCCATGCGCCATTGTCACCACTGCAAGCACATACGCGTCAGGCAGCATCCAACGCTGCTGTTCTGTCAAATCAATCCAACATCCATTCGAATCCAACTTGCCCATACTTTCTCTCCATACACGTTTCTCTTCCTCATTTGCTTCTTTCTGAATCTCTTTCACACTTTCCATAGTATCCTCACACATTCCAGAGTCAGCAATCCATCTTGCAGACGTAGCAACATACATTCTGCTCATCGTGTCTCTAGCTGTCTGTTTAGCAATTTCATCAGCAAAAGCATTCCCACGACCAACATCATCCGTGATTGCTTTATGAGCACTGCACTTTACAATCGCAACTTCAGTCGGCAAGGTTAGAGATTCCAACAAGTCGTTAACTAGCTGACCATGTTGGATCTTAGTCCCATGGGACGTAATGAAACCTCTTTCTCTCCACAAACGGCCAAAACTATGGGCCACGCCAAATGCGTACTGACTATCTGTAAAGACATTCACTCTCTTTCCCTTAGCTAAAACACACGCTCTTGTTAGAGCTATTAATTCTGCAGCTTGGGCAGAATTCTGACTCACTCTTGCAGTCTCCACAATCGTCTTCAAAGTCGTTACTGCGTAAGCAGCAGTCACATCACCATTCTCCAATTTAAAACATGACCCGTCCACATACAGCGTACCATCTGGATCGGATATCGGAGTATCCTTTAAGTCGATGCGTCCTTTTGTCTCTTCCTCCGTTTTAAAACAACAATCATGTGGCTCGGAATCACTCGACTCTTGATCAGTCGGCAACAGCGTTGCTGGATTCAATACATTACATCTTTTGATCTGAATATGACTCGCTAGTAATGTCAGCTCGTAACCAGATAGTCTCGCACTGGTAAGGTGTTGTGTCTTCGTTCGATTCATGAGTGTATCCACTGCATGAGGAACCATGACTACTAGCATGTTGTTCATTACCAAACCAGCAGATTGTCGAATGGAAGCCGCAGCTGCCGCTGTAGCTCTCAAACAACTAGGCAACGCTCTAGCTACCGGATCTAATGTTGATGAAAAATACGCACAAGGGCGTTGTTTGTCACCAAACTTCTGTGTCAAAACACTCAACGCGCAACCTTCTCTCTCGTGAACATAGAGCGTGAATGGCTTGCTGTAATCGGGTGTACCCAATACAGGAGCTGAACATAGTGCATTTCGTAACTCAGAAAAACTCTCCTGACATTCATCAGACCATGGCACCGGACTCGGAACATTTTTCCCAGTCAAAGCTACCAACGGTTTTGCTAAAAGAGAAAAATTTGGGATCCACTGCCTACAGTAAGAGGTAATACCTAGAAAGGCACGTACTTCTCTCTGTGTGCGTGGAACACTCATCTGCGTAATTGCTTTTATTCTCTCTGGGGTCAACTTCCTTCCCTCCTTTGACAAGAGATGACCTAGGTAGGTCACTTCTTGGCAGCAGTATTGCATTTTCGAAGGTGACACTTTGTGATTCAAATTAGACAAATGATGCAATAACGAGATCGTAGCTGCTTTGCAAGTTTCCTTGTCATCGGCAGCCACTAAAAGATCGTCTACATACTGTACTAGAGCGGAACCTGGAGGAAGGACAAAGGAATCTAACTGGCTTTTTAATGCTTGACTGTAAATAGATGGGCTCTCACAATAGCCTTGTGGAGCGCGTTTAAATCTGAAACTGCGACCTCCTAGACAGAAGCCGAAAATATCTCTGCTTTCCTCGGCTATCGGAATGCTGAAAAAGGCATTCTTCAAGTCGATGACTGAGAACCAAGTAGCTGTAGCAGGAATTAGTGTTAACAAGGCAGTAATGTCTGGCACTACAGGAAACTGCGGGACCACAATTTTATTAACCTCTCTAAGGTCGATAACAAACCTATACACTGGAGGCTTTGTAGGATCAGTTCGTTTCAAAATCGGTAGTACAGGACTGTTACAGACATTTCCTCTCGTTTCTTCAACCACACCTTTTTTAATCAAATCTTGCACAATCAATAAAAGTGCACGTTCACCTTCACTAGATATTTTATATTGAGGAATTCTTGGAAATTTTACATTTGCTTTTAAAGTTACTACATATGGTGGTATTTCTAAAAGGCCTACATCATTAGGACCAGTTGCCCAAAGAGAATCAGGGAGTGAGCGTAGCTCTGGCGGGAGTGCATCCATTGACAAGTACATCGGAGAAGTGATATTTTTACCCAACGTAAGCTGTACTCCTTCCGGAGAACAGTACAATGTCGCATATAGTCGTTTTAACAAATCTAAACCAAGCAGATTTTCATTACAACCTGTCGTCAAAATCAGGGGTGCTTTCAATTGACACGGTCCAACAGAAATAGACAAAGGACCAGATATCGGGTTGTAAACAGGGGCGCCTGAAAAACCTACAGAAACATTTGTTGAGCCGGACAAAGGTGCGCCAGGGAGTTTCGCATGAATGATAGAACTTTTTGCGGCACCAGTATCCAACAGAAACGGTTCGACTACACCTGATGTTGCTACTGCGACATAAGGCCCACTCTGATCCACTGGAACTGATACTACTCCCTCTCTCTGTCCATGGCTGTCCTAGTACCCAATTTGCTGAAACCCCTCATCCACTTCACAATAATCTTCAACAAGATACTGTTGAGATCTATTTTGCTGGGCAGACTGTCCATTTCGTTGATCAAAGTGATTGGAAGGACGATCATTCGTTTGTGGAGGCATAGCACCTCGCCCTCTACCTCTAGAATTTTGCACAAAACCACCACGACCTCTCTGAGCTGCTGCTGCATTATTTTGCGCTAAGATTGGACATTCATTCTTGTAGTGACCCTCTTTCTTACAGTACGCACATTGGTTCCACTGATTTTGAGGTCTTGATGTACTATAATCTGTTCTTTGATACGAACCCTGTTGCATATTAGTCTGATTCGTGCGAGGCGGATACGCCTGCTGTAAAAGAACTTTTGTTTTTAAGTCTTTCGTTTTCTTTTCTGATTTCTCCTTTTCCTCTTTATCCCTGTTCTCGTAGTACTGTGCAGTCGCAAGTATTTGCGCAGTTGTGGACACAGCCCACGCACTCTCTGAATCTTTTAATTTATTGCATAATTCAGGTAACAAATTATGCACAAATTTATCGACAAACAGTCTTTGCCCTCCTTCTGTGCTCATGTCCTGACCACTATGATCTACAAAAGTCTCTTCGAACCTCGTGAAGAAGTCGGAGACACTTTCGTCTTTCTTCTGCCTGCATGCTGATAACTTGTCCCAATTAACACGCAATGCGGGCATCAGAGTCTTCATTAAATCAATTATTCTACCTGGAAGATTAGCAATTAGGGGTTCGGGTTTTGCACCACCTACTTGCTGACCATCCGCTGCAGTGATAGCTGCCCAGTCACCACCTAAGGCAACTTGATGATCCTCTCTACGAATTTTAGCCCATACTGGTTGCGGAACTACGTTGCCAAATAACATATCGATGTCTGCTAAGTTCATTATACAAGCCTCAACTGTTTGTGTTAATTCCTTATAGTATCCAGCAGGATTCTTACGCGGATCTGGCAAGGCCTGCTTCACTGCTAGCACTTCAGCTCGCTTCCACGGAATGTGTATCCACACCCTTTGGAATTGCGCTGGAGCAGCTACAATACCATTATTTTGATCTGCTTGCACAGCTTCGCGCCAAATTGGAGGAACCTCCCTCATTGGATATTGGCGACTTAGCTTCGTCTTGCTTTTCTCCAAATCTCTTGGTGAACGAAGTGATGGATCATTCCTACAACTTAAAATCAGTTCCATCGCTTCTTCTATATTATCACCCACTATCATTCCAGCAGCAAACTCTTTCTGAACCTTAATTAAGTCTTCTAAATTTGATTCAACATCGTCTTCTTCTATTTCCTCACGTAACAACGAGCACATCTCGTCAAAGACGTACCGTTGTGTTGGTTCTTTCCACTGCATAAACGTATCTAGCACATCTCTCGTACTATATCTCCTACTCTTCGAAATCCATCTGAGAGCCGTGGAATCTAAAATTCCCCGTTCCTCAGTACTTGGAAGCTGACTACGTCTCTGAACAGAGTCAGAAGTAGGAGTCTTGATTAAAGTTTTATAGAAAGGAGACAGCATATTAGATACAGAATCAGTGATTCTCCGACGAACAGAAAGTGGAGTCAACACACTCGCAGATGCAGAAAACACAGTAGAGGTAGGAACAGATAACGGAACAGTAGAAGTATCAAGGAAGATAGTTTGTGGAAAAGTAGGTGTAAGCGAGACAGATACAGGTATAGAAGCTGGCAATCCAGGAGGAGGAGGAGCCGTAGGAACATTTACATTGACCATAGGAGGTATAGGAGCTTGATTCTGAGGGACAGGAACAGGAACACCAGGTTGTCCAGCAACCGGCAATTGTACATTCGGTAAAGGTGGAGCCGTAACACCTTGTGGAGGTGGAGGTGGAGGTGACCGTAACAAATAAGACAACAGAGGATCGTTTTCAGAGTCCTCTAGTATCTTAGCTGTTTTCGATGGCAAGGCTGGATAGCACTTGTCGATCGCTAAATTGTGCTCTCTAATGGCCACCTCTATGGCTTTCTCACACTCGTTAGCCTGCAACTGCTTAGTTGCTTGTTCTAGGGTCAACTCTTCTTGCTCTTTTTGTTCTTTCTTTAACCTTTTCATTTCTCTCTGTTTGGATTCTTTTCGCCAGTAACGGAAAGAATCAAACATTGCCGGCCGGGCTTTCTTCCTAAACAATTTCGCTTCTAAATTATCAAGAATTTCGGGTTCAAAACTACCATGTAGTGGCCAACTAAGGACACCATCCTTCTTAGTGTACCGGACCCACATCTCATTATAAGATATAGGACCCACACCATATTTACAATACAAGTCATACAGGGGAGTCCCAATCGGAGGAACCAGACATGAGTCCTCCAATCGTGAGTCACTGTTGCAACTAAAACAGGACAACATACAGTTTTTCCGACTTACCATTTTCAGTCCGGAACACAAAACAAACAAAACACGAAACAGATATGTGCACTCGAACCAAGAACTTAGGCCTACCAAAACGAACTGATGTATCGATACCCAAACTAAACCAAATAGATTATCGTAACTAGAACAACCAGTGATAATCTTACGAAACCAAACCAAACCAAGAACCAATCAAGGATTTTAGCAACCCTCACAAAGTAACTAGCTAGCTATCACTAAATACTTAACTGAGGCACTGAAGACGTCACCAAGGAGAAACCTGTCACGTTTCGCTGTACTAAGGACTGCACCTCGGGTCCAAGACAGGGCGACGGTCAAGGCAACGGCCCACTGCAGCCGTCCTGAACGGGAACCCTCGTGGAAGAGAACGTCGGGCCACTTTTGCGATATGCCGGGATCGATGAAGTGGGGCGCCTCCCTCAGGAATCTTCACACGAAGCTTCTCGAACTCTTCAGGCTTTTGGACCGGTACCGAATGACGTCGCCCCACGTTGGGCGCCAATTGGAGTTCTGGACTTTTTGGTTCCGTCCAGAGGTGTCAGGGAACAACACCCAAAGACCCCGGAGTTCCACCTGCCTTGGTGCACAAATGAACAGAAACACGGGCTTCTCGATGGTGGCGTCAAAGACCAAAGGTTTATTACTGCAGGGACACAGAAGTCACAGAAACTACGCATGGGCAGTAACTAGGAGCCTGTTCAAATTGTACAAAGAGGGTTGCTCCTTATATACTAAATTTTGGCCTTTAGGCGAATTCTTCACATGTTAGTACATTCCCAAACCTTTGTGTCATGAACAATAAATATTTGGTGTACACAGGAATCGTCGACAATATCTGATGTCAAAACATTACAAACGAGGGGTTCCCACTTTTCCATCATAATCCCATGTCAACTTTTCATTCAAGACCCGGACCGCCTCATCGTAAATTTCGTTACCTCCCCCTAATAAAGGCCCAGAAGGAAAGGAGCAGAGCCAGGTGTACAAGATAGGAAAGCAGGATAAGGGATGTTTGTGGGTTGTAAATGGGCAAGGCTACCGGCTTCGGCCGCCTAATCGTGATCAGGACAATGGACACGAAGACCAGTTTAGCAGGACTGGCCTCGGGCAGAGGAGGCAGCCTTTGTGGAGTCATGCAGCTACAGCGTGATCTGGTTTAAGGTGCACGTGTCATGAAAAAGGTGAATCTCCGGCTAAGGCTACGTGTCCTTAATCGAAATGAAGTGATCAGAGGTTATTGCGTATGTGAGGGCAAGAAACACAAAATGGCGGCCATGATCTAAGATGGATGCCGTGGGTAGATCAGAAATGTGTTTATAAAAGGAGTGCTCTTGCTCGTAGCGTAGCGAAAACACCAGGATATGCTAGATGGATCATTTGCGGTTCGCTGATACCAATATTATGTATTTCCGACAATATTGAAAACACGGGTTCAAATCGTCACGGAACCTCACCATCCAGGGCTTCCTGCCACGCGGCAGGCCCAGGAACAGACCCGGGGCTGGGGCAACATCCTGGCCCGTCCAGCTGCCGGCTGAGGACCGCTAGGCCGAGAGTACCTTGTCCCTATCAATCCGGAGGAAAATTACCCATATTTCTTGTAATCCGTGCACACAAGGTGACAGAGGGGACCCAGGGCGAAAAAGTGCGCGAGCTCCCGGAGCCCTCGCTCGGATCCGGGAGGCGAATGGCACCTCATCGGGACTTCCAGGGAAGTCCATCTGGTCGCTACATAGGAAAGCATTGCGGGCGACCAGATGGCCGAGGCGAGAGGGGCGACAAGATTGCCGCGGCCGAAATGACACCAATCTGCCTGCCCCAGGAGCTGCAGGGCTCCGGGGCTCCCTGCCGCGCGGCAGGACCTAGGACGGAGCCCCCGGTATGGAGGCCACCCTCTCAGGGGCCCCGGACGGGGCTCCTAAAACCCAGCGGAGCAAGGGGAGGCTCCCTGGGCACCACGGAACCCAGTCCCGGGCCTTTGGCAGTGCGGCAGGCCGGAGGGACGGGACCCTGGGCCCAAGCACCCCACTCGGGGCCCGGCGAGGCCCCTGGACCCTGCTGGGGCTCCCAGGCCCAGAGGCGCAGGGGAAGCCTACCCCGGGTCCTCCGGACCCCGTCCCAGGCACCCTGCCACGCGGCAGGACCCAGGACGGACCCCCGGGCAAGGAGGCCAACCTCCCCGGGGCAACTGAGGGCCCCAGGACGGAGCTCCTGAACCCAGCCAAGCACGGGGAGGCACCCCGGGCACCACGGAACCCAGTGCCGGGCCTTTGACAGTGCGGCAGGCCGGAGGACAGGGCCCTGGGCCAGAGCACCCCATCCGGGGCCCGGGGACCCCAAGGCCCAGAGGCACAGGGGTAGCCTTCCCCGGGCCCTCCGGAACCCATCCCGGGCACCCTGCCACGCGGAAGGACCCAGGACGGTGCCCCGGCCGGAGCTCTTGAACCCAGCCAGGCTCCCCAGGCACAACGGACACCGCTAGCCCGAGAGGGGTCCCAGAGTACTTTGTCCCTATCAATCCGGAGGAAAGTTACCCCCATTTCTT